>NC_092876.1:125859095-125884095 GCF_028372415.1 Notamacropus eugenii
ACAGCTAGTAAGTGTCTGATGTACATACTCTTTCTGACTTGAGGCCAGGTGCTCTGTCCACTTCGCCACCTAGCGAATCTGATTCTCTTTCATAAAGTGGTTTGTTCCCTTTGTTTGAAGACATGTCATTACTTAAGATGAAAGTAAGCATGGTGGAAGGTCTGTATTTCACAGACTACCTGTGTCAGAACCCTGAAGTTCTGACGGGAGGATATAAGATCTCCTTGGGAGCTACTGAGTCACAGTTTAGTTTTATGAATGATCCTATCAACCACTCCCCCCTGCTAAGCCCTAAAACTGAACTATAGGGCTCACTTAAAATTTCCCTGTAAGACTACCCTGTAAGTCTTCTATCTCAGAGGCTAAATTCAGCCCCCCTTTTTTTTATTGGGGGATAGAGTTAGGAGGGATTAGATCCCCTTGTGCTGCATAGTGACACCTAATATCACATATAAACATGAGTTCTTATTGATAAGAATAGTGATGCATTGTTGACGATTGAACAAAACTTTTAGAAGCAGATATCCAAATGCTGCCCTTTGCTTGTGTAGACTCAAAAGAATTTAACCCAAGTCCTAGACACATGTAATGAGATAAAAATCCTATTTTTTAAAGCTTTCCAAAGGAGACACACATCCTTTCCTGGTAATGCCTCTAAACATTAGTTCATAGATTTGTAGAATAACAAGGTTGAAAGGTTTCTCAAAGGTAGTTTATCATCCCCCTACTACCTGAAACAATGAATCCCTCTACAATTCCTTGACATGTATGAACATATTGCCTCCTTGTTGTTGTTCAGTCATTTCAGTCATATTTGACTCTTCATGACCCCATGTGGGGGTTTTCTTGGCAAACACATGGAAATGGTGTGACATTTCCTTCTCCAGTTCATTTTACAGATAAGGAAACTGAGGCAGAGTTAAATGACTTGCCCAGGGTTGCACAGCTATTAAGTATCTGAGGCCAGATTTGAACTCAGGAAGAGAAGTCTTCCTGACTCCTAGCACTGTATCCACTATGCCACCTAGCTGCTCTTTGTTGCCTCTCCAGTAGAATATATAAACTTCTCAAGGGCTGAGGCTAATTAGTTTGTCTTTGTCCTTGCCCAGACTGCTGCGTGAGATGGAACCTTACCTTTTCCTTTTGAATCTCTGTATCTGTACTTATAACAAGGGGACTGCCCCCTTGTAATTTGTCAATGAGTCGGTCAACTTTGCTCCCTACCCATATTCATATAAAGGGGAGAGAGATGAAGGGAAGAATTCATAGGGCAAAGAATATGAGGAGGTATTTATTGGATTTAGGTGCAGAAACAGAAATTTTAATTTAAAAAAAGGGGGATTTTGCGGGAAACAAGAAAGTTTCTGTTTTCCACAGTCTTAGGTGATAAGGATTGTGACCTAGCATGGATAGGTTAGAAGTCAGAAACTAATGCGCAGGCTCAAGGAGCTGTGAGAAGAGCCTGTCAGAGAGAACATAAAGTCACATGGTTAGGGGATAGTATTGCAGGAGATCCAAAGTTCGGAAAACAGTACAAGAAGCTCCATTTTTCTGAATGTGTTGTAGTTGTCCCATAAACTTACTGAGGAGGCTGCCCCTCTATTCATGGGGAATGGACGTAAAAAGTAATAAAGGCTTTCCTGATTTCACAACAGGCATTGTTCTTCACTTAAGGTGAGCATGTTTCTCACTGTTGGGGGCTTGTTAGGCTCACGAAGGAAGAAAGGAAGGACATCTAGCCAGTAAACCCAAAAGGAAGGAGAAGGAGAGACAGAAGGGAGAGTATGAGCTGAATTACCCAGCTAGCTGGGTCCCCACTTGGGCAACTCAGTCTAACTCACAGGTTGTATTCCTCCTTCCTTTTCAAAGAAGACCATGACATCAGAGAAATGATGACGACTTGCACAAATATTTCTCAATTAATTGAAGTAGTCATCCAGCCTCTACTTGAATAATTCCAATGATCCCACTGATAACACTCCCCTCTCCCCACCAGTAGAGGCCCTTATCACCTTATGACCTGGATATCCTTTATCACTTGAAATACTTTTCTTAACTATTCTTTAACATACTACCTCCAATCCATGTGCATTCTTTACAGAGGAATATTCCTAAAATACTGATTCTATCATGGTATTCTCCTGCTTTAAAAACCAAACAATGACGTTCTTAGGTGATCCAAACAGAATTATATTTTATATTTGAAATGGGATGAAATGGCTTGAACAAAGGCTTGGAGATAAAAATAAGCAAGGGATGTGTAAGGAAATGGGGAGGTACAAGTATGGCTGAAGTAGAAACTACATACATACTAAACATTAAAAGATAAGGATAAGCGTAGGTTGTAGAGTGCATTGAATGGATGAGGAGACTGGATTTTATGCACTTGTTATGAGGGAACCATTGTAGGTTTATAAATAGCAGAATTCCATGATTAAAAGCAATGATTTTATAAGATTAATCTGGAAGGATATTCATAGAGACACTAATTATAATAGTAAAAAGCTAGCAACAAATAATATATCCAAAGATTAGGAAAAGGCTGACTATAATCAATATAACTAGCATGAGAAAGGAACTTGTCAAGGGGGAAAACATCTTTGCATCAGTTTATTTCTGATAAGGATCTGAGGTATAGAACAGTGATAAAACTGCCACTAGCTATGTGACCTTAGCTAAGTCACTTCACTGTTCTAAATCTAAGTTCTTCATCTCTAAAATGAGAAAGTTGAACTTCTAACATCCTTTCCAGATCTAACATGTTGCAATTTTAGAGAATGTTTATAAATCAGATTTTAAAATTTCGATACCTTTTGTTTTTACATCATCTATCTATCTATCTATCTATCTATCTATCTATCTATCTATCTATCTATCTATCTATCTACCTACCTACCTACCTACCTACCTACCTATCTCTATACCTGCTCTCTCCCCTACCCAGACAACCAGCTCTTGAAACAAAGAATAAAAAAAAAAGGAAAAAAAGCAGTTGAGCAAATATAAATACACTGTAATCCTATATATTTTATTTTATGTATTTAGGAACGTTATTCTGAGAAGGGGTACAGGAGCTTCACTAGGCTGTCGATGGGGTCCATGACACAAAGAAAATTAAAAATCCCTGCCATAAGTAGACTGTAGCTTATTTCCAATGATTTGTAAGAAGTGACTGTGGCAAAAGATACTGAAGGTATGTATGAGTGCAAAAGAGGATGGGCTGGTCACAAGGTGTCATGGATGAGAAATTAACAGATGGACAGTTGGATATTACACTGACACACACCAAATATAAAAAAGGGTTTGAAGAGTTTCTAGTGCTTCAGGTGGAATCTTTGTGGATGATATTTGGGAAGACCTGGACAAAAGTCACATGGGTGGGTGACAATCAGTACCATGGAAAGAATGCCCACGTTGATGAAATCACATATCCACTGAAGCTTTAAAATAGTTTTTTAAATGTAAAGTTTTTCAATCAATTTAAAAATTTCAAGTGAATAGTCGATGTTAATTAGAACTAAGATCTGTATGTTCATTCTAGCCGGGCTACTTAATATTTATGTGACTTTGGGAAAGGTAATTTAATTTCTCTGGGCATTAGCTTTCCCCTCTGTAAAATAAGGATGATATACCTCTTCTGCTTACCATTTCTTTCATGTACCAAAATTTATTCAGTCATTCCCCAACTGGCAAGCGTCTACTTTGTTTCTAGTTCTTTGTTATTAAAAAGGCTGTTATATTTTAGCATATGGGGGATCTTTCTTGTCATTGACTCCCTTTGGTATAAACCTAGTAGTGAGCAACGTGTATGGGCACTTAAGTTACTTGAACTGTTGCTTCAATTCACAGCATCTACCTTTTCATAACATTTCTAGTGTTAATTATTCCCATCTTTTTTCATCTTTGCCAATTTGCTGGTTGAGTTGCTGGTTGTTTTGATTTGCGTTTCTCTAGTGATTTGGACCATCCTTTCATGTGGATATCAATAGTTTGAGATTTTTCTTGAGAACTGTCTGTTCATAATCCTTTTGTTTTGGGGAATGGCTTTTGTTATCATACATTTCTATCAATTGTCTATATATCTTAGATATTAAATGTTTTTTAAAAAAATATGGGAATGAATGTAAAATATGCCATATTCACTTATGAATGTCAGGGATGTCAAAGCTTATAATGAGCTGATACTTGGTAAAAAAAGTTGAGGAATAATGAAAAGTTTTTGGCTTTTTAGAGGTGTTGGGGTAAAATGAAGATCTAAAAAGATATAGGACTTCCGTTTGAAGTATATGGCACAACGATAATGGGCAACAGAGAATGCTCAATTCTGTTTCTATTTTCTCTGCCAAAAAGAATGAACTTTGGATTGGAAAGAACAAAAATGGCTAAAAGGGAGTTAATACCAAAGGTGAGTAGGGAGATAGAAACAAGGCACCTAGCTACCCTAAATGAGTTTAAGCCACAAAATCTAGGGGGACTACATTCTAGGATACTATTTTTTTAAAGGGAGGAGATCAAGCTGTAAGCCAGAAAGCTTGACTTTGATTCCCAGCAAAACTTTAGGATGTTATTAAAGAGTTACTTAACATCTAGAAACAGAAGCAATGATCACAAAGAATCAGCATGGCTTCACAAAGAAGTCATATCATACAGACAAATCTTATTTCTATTTTTTTGACAGGGTTACTAGAATAGTTGGTCAGAAGAATGTGGTAGTATAAATTTAGGAAATCACTTGACTAGTAGACAATAACAGAGTTATGTGACTCTATTAGAACAGCCTTTAGTGGCTGATTTCAACTTGGCAAAACTCTAATAGAGTTCCACAGAGATCTGTGCTTGACCCTGTGTTATTTTTGTCAGTGACTTAAATGAATAGGTAGCATACTTATCAGATTTGGAGATGACACAAAGTTAGGAGCAATAGATAAAACATTCAGTAACCGAAAAGATCCCAGCAGTCTGGAACAGGGTTAATGCCTTACACACTTGGATTAAAAAATTGATTTCTCAAATACAAGTTGGGGAAGACACAATTAGGTATCAAGTTGTCTAAGATCTGAGGACTTTAGTATCCAGAAAACTCAATGTGAAAAGGGCCATATAGTATCTAAAAAAGCCAATATGACCCTGGCTTGCACTGGGAGGCACAGTGATGTTTATAGAGGTGACAGGACCTTCCTTGATCAAATCACATTCTGGTCAGTTCTGAACACTACATTTTATGGAGGGAATGAGCTAGAATGTCCAGAGAAGAGAAACAAGGATGGTGAAGGGCCCAAGTTCATATTATATATTGGTTGATATTGGGGAAACAAATTTAAATTTAGGCTTCAAATAGAAAACTACTTACAGTTAAAGTTTTCCCAAGTGGCGTGGTTTCTCCTCCTGGAAGTCTTCAAACAAAGGCTGAACAACAATTTGTTAACTATGCTGCTATAGGGTGGATTCTTATTTGAATAGGGATTGAACTGGATGGCCTCTGGGTTCCCTTCCAATTCTGGGATTCTGTGACTTTGTGAAGACCAAAATCTCATAACTGTTCAAACACTGTTGTATTTACCATGGCATAGCACTTTTAAACATTAATTCTTGTTTAGAGCACCACCATCACTTAAGCAGTGAAAGCAACTTACATAAAAACAGGCACTCAACTTTTTATTCCAAAAAAGCAGCTCTATTTTAGGCGCCCCCTTACAGTGTGAGGGTGATCCAGTTTTCATGAAAGCTATGTCAATAAAGCACATCTTTCTAAGCCTGAAAAGCTTTAAGTAAGCATCAGTAAAACATTTAAAAAATATACAAAAGAAAAAAAATTCAGAAGGGGATACAGGGCAACTTTCTTACTATCTTGTTAAATTTAATGTACTCATTAAAAAATACATACCCAACAAGTCCATGGTTTCACACACAATCCTCTTTTTTGTTCTTTATGTATTAGAATGTTACTGTTTATTGATGATTGTTAAGTTCATATTAATTTTAATAAAAAGCTCCTGGAATCTTTATTTTACATACTTGTATAGCATATATGTGTACATACATAATATGTGTATATATTATGTGAGCATACAAACAGAACTTTTTTTTTAAAAGTGGCATGTTTTTAAAAGTTTGAATTGGCATTGAGTAAACTTGAGCAAACCTGGGATTCAAACCCAAGTCTTCTGACTCCAAAGCCTGTGACCTTTCCTTTTCAGCAAAAGGCATCCTCATCCAGAGGCTAGGGGACCCCTTGTATCAAATGTTTTAGGGAATCCAAGATGCTTCAGATGAAGGCTGGAAGAGATAACCTCTTCACTCCCAGTTCCGAGATTCTATTCCATGCAGAGCCTTGTGCTCAGTTCTGGTGGGAAAAAGGAGGAGGAGGAACGAAGTAATAATGAGATGGACCAGACACAGTCCCTGACTTCAAAAAGCTTGCCAAGCCAGCAAGCATTAGATCAGTGCCTACTATGTGCCAGGTGTTTCCTAAGTGCTAGGAGTATAAAGAAAAGCATAAAAATCCCCATAACTTTAAGGTGGCTACCTAGGGATTCAAGCAATATCCATGTCACTAAGTTGCCAAAGAAAATTTTTCTCCACCAAATACCTGGTTATCTAACAAAACGCAAACCTGGAAAGGGCTACTTAAAAAATGACTTCTCTGAGTACTAAAAATACAACTTCACGAGATCTAAGAGTTGGAGAGGATGTAAGAGACCATTTAGTCTTGAACAAGAGTCCCTTCTACAGTATCATTGGCAAGTAGTCATCTACTACCTCTAATAGGAGTCCATTTCACTTGTGGACAGCTTCACAATCATTAGAAAACTTTCATCCATTGGTATCATTTTGCTTTCTGAGCCCAAGTTGAACAATTTAATCCCTCTTCCATATGACAGCCCTTTAAATACATTAAGGCAGCAATGGTGTCCTCAAGCCTTCCCTTTTTCCAGATTAAATATTCCCCAGCAACTTCAACTCATTTACATGTGGCATGGTTATCTTCCGAATTTATAAAAAAAGAAAATACAGTGTAGCTAGTCTATACCACCTGTCTGTATATTTAATGTAACTTAAATATGGAACATGATTATTGAAGAGAAAAAATGTGGCAATAGTTAACTTCAGGGTTGGTCTTTGAAGTCTTCGAGGAAGATCGAGTTGGAAATCCCATCACAACAGCTGGGTGACCCTGGGTGGGCAAATCACTTAACTTTTGGTGTTCCCAGGCAGCTCTCTAAACATTTTAAATTGCAGAGATGCTGATCTCATTGGTAGAGGAAGTTCCTTACCAGGATCTCCTAGACCAATGAAAGCACAGATCTGGTAAATGGAAAAAAAATTATTGAAATAAGAGGTGCACAGAGTTCATAATGAACACAGGAAATAAGGCAAATGGAAAAGTTAACGGCCAGGCCCAAATATGATATTCCAAACAAACTGGGGGGTGTGAAGACTGGGCAGGAGCCAGGCTCTGCTATTCTGATAGAAAACCTAGGGTAATCTTGCCTGTCAGATGACCAGCACACTATCAAAGTACAGATTTGTTTGCGCAAACTGTCTCTGCAAACTTTAAGCAATCCATTATCAATCTGCAGGCCACAGCAAGCACTGATTAAGTTGACCAATAAGTCACCTAGCAACGTCAGAATAACCATTTAGCAATTGGTGTGCTCAAATATTTTACGTGCCTTCTTACATTCCAAGCACCATATTAGATCCTGGAGATATGCTGAAAAAAACCAGCCAGTCCCTGTCCCCAGGGAGCTTATGGTCTACAGGGGTGGAAAAAACAGATACATACACAAGTAAAATACAAGGTAGTGAGTAATGGGGGAAGTCCAAAGTGCCCTAAGAAAATCTGAGTATGACGAGTCATTTTGATCTGAGGGAAGGGGAGGGAAGGATCAGCATAGACTTTCTAGGTCTGGGCAATGACCTACACAAACCAAGCTGGGAAAGAGGACAAGAGGAGGGAACAGCTGGTTCTGACTGGAAAACGGTGTGGAGTTGATGCCAAATTACATAAGGTTTCGACAGAGTAAAGAGTTTATATTTTGTCCTTTAGGTAAAACAAGGCCACAGGTTTTTGAGGGGATTAGGATGGTCAGACGTGAGCATCACAGCATTTCAAACAGCAATGGACTTCAGAGCTCCTCTAGCCCAACTCTTTACATTTTATAGATGAAGAACTGAGGCCCAGGGAGGCGAAGCAATTTGTCCAGAGTTATTTGTCAGAACCAGAATTTGGACCCAGGTGCTCTGATTCCAACTTTAATGTCCTTCCTACTAAACCATGTTGCATACTGTACATGGTGGATCAGAGATGGAGAAACCAGTCAGTCACGCATGCTCTTGAACAGTCTGGTCAGGAGGTGATGAGGACCTGGACTAGTGTCCCTGCTGCATGAGTGACGAGGAGGGACTCAATAGAGAAATAATAATACACACCTATATAGGATGGACAGGGCTTGGTAACTATGGGGAATGAACCTTAGGACTGTTATAAATTCGAATCATTGGGCAAAGGAGTCTTAGTAGACATTTTCTGGTTCTTCAGTTTTACCTGTGAAAATACCTCAGCAGTAACCAACACAACAAGACAGTGTTATGTCTCAAAAAAATGGCTTCATGTACACGTGAAAATATGGTGAGAAGTTTTGGAGCTATTCTCCAAGCTTTCTTTTTCATTCATTTAAACTGAATGGTATTCACTATTAGAGAAATAAACTAAAACTAGCAAAATGGAGTGAAGCTGGGGAGGAATTAATTCTATTTAAAAGACTCTTAGGTTCAAAAACTTAAAATCACAAGAGATCTGAGTCTCAGAGATGTTGTGACTTGCCCAGAGCAGTAAATGACAGAGCCAGGATATGAGTACCCATCACCTGACTCCACAATCCAGTGCTCCTTCCACTGAAATAGGCTGTTTTCATAGTTCAGAAGTATCCCAAAAGTATATTTTGGATACCTACTCATGGCATAAAGGTGACTTCAGATTCTTGAAGGTTATACCAGCAGAGAAGTAGTCTGTCCTACTAAGATGGAAAGGCTTCATGAGTAAGTACAGTGACAGATGACTTATCTTCTTAAACATGGAGAGGTTCATCAACAGAGGATTGACCATCAAGGGATAAATGTTTTTGGCCAAGGAAACTTCCAAAACCATTTATTAAAGAAGAGAGAAGCTGTGATGATAGAAGTGATGAAATCATGAACCAGTGGAATATTAAAGTAGGTTCAAAGATTAGATTAGGGTCTATTTGGAAAATACAGATGCAATCTACTGCAGTTCTTATATATCAGTCTATATACAGTGTCTTCTAGTGGAAGATGACATCAATGATGGTGATTAACAACATTATGGCAAGTTTGTTGCTGAAAGGAGAATCTACCCAACTCTAGAACAGAAATTTCAATCAGCTGTCCTAGTACCTTGATTGGGAGGGCTCTAGGTTATATGAATTTGGATGGCTTTTGATTCTACAAATTCCTTTTTTTATTTCTTTCTCTCCCCTCTTGTCCTCTCTACACCATAGCTTTTATGTGAAAAAGGTTAACAACTGTCACTTGAAATTTAAATTTAATGTAATGAGTCCTTTCCAGCAGCATTTTAATATACATCATTCAAAAGAACAAGTCTTTACACAGGAGACCTCAATTTCACATTGATTTTTTAAATGTCTCAGTGATGGGAACTGTAAGACAGCATCCTCAAAGAAATCTGACATTTGGAGAAAAGTGCAACTGGCATTCAGAACATGAAGCGATTGAACTTGGTGACTGCTTCACGTCCAGCTGGACTGCAATTTAACTTACTATTAGTCTTTGATAATTACTACTCATTTTTATTAATTCTATTCATGTTATGCAGCCAAGGAAGGAAATGGATGAACATCAAAACCATCAACATTATACCTGAAAGACAAAATAACATTTAAAAAATCAAAAAGGCTATAATCATTCAGTTTTGTATACTTAAGAACTACATTTGTTCATAAAGATTTCCTATGGCAAGACTTCATGCTGCTTATAGAATTTCTAAAATCGTAATATTCATTTTTCTTTTCTTTCAATAAAAAATCCTTAAAATATTCTATAATAGGAACCAAGATGATTCCAATAATAAAGTATTGAGAAGAACTGTGAGTCCAAAGGAATCCCTGCTCCAAGTCTGACTTGTTGAGCTCTGTCTCCATCTTAAAGGGGGCAATGATATTTGTCCCTGCTGATCCCAGAGACCTTGTGAATTAAATAAGGAATTCTGAAAATACTTACGAGTCCTGTCTTGTAAAAACACACATAATACCACATGGTCCTAGGATTACTCCCTTTTACACACATATTTTCTTTTTAAACTTAACACAATGCTACCCCAACAGATAGAGACTGAAAGTTTCCAACAAGTTCAGTAGAGAAGAGTCAACTCCTACAAGATAAACACTTCCTAAAAATTTACACTTAAAATTAAAACAAATATTTTTTAATCTTAAGAATCATATATTATATATTAAGAATTATTGATTATATATGTACATATATCAAACCAACAAACATTTATGCAGTGCTTATTGTGTGTAGAGCACTGTGCTTGACTTTAGGGGAGATGCAGTTGAGAATCTCAGATATTAATAAATCCTAAGTTATGGGAACGGTTTTATGGTGAGACAACATCAAGCTAATATGACTTAGGTAGTTGGTGTTTTTTTTTTTTAAGTTCAGTAATCGCATTAGACAAAGCATTATGCTGTACTAACACACCAAATTTGTAGGATGCCAGTTAAGAAGGCTTGCTCTTTGTTAAAGAAGCAGCAATTGAATTTTATGGTTCTCACAGCATTCAGATGCTACACCATCCAGGAAAGCATCAGTCCATCCTGCAGCTTGGGACTCCATAAGCAAAACAAGAACAGCCAATGACCATGTCACCAATTTCCCCAGAGCTATTTTTGTTTTCTTGATGAGGTCACTGCTAGAATGTAATCACTGTATTTAGAAATAGTCAAAACAATCAACATATCCCTCATTTTAAGAAAGCAAAGTTATGCCAGACTCTCTTGATAAAAAAATCCATAAATTAGAGATGGATCTGGTTACATTGACCACATTTTGAATGATTTTTATAGGGGATGGAGTAGATGACCATTCAAACTTCACATATCTGAAATAATGAAATGATCATTTGGGAATCGTAATCTTTCTGCTCAGAAAGGCGACAAAGGTGGTATAGGGTGGAAAAAAGAACCATGGACTCGGAGTCAAAAGGCTCAAAAGATCTGGGTTCTAAGCTATGTGACTTTGGGTACACAGGCTACCTCTCTCAGCCTTGATTTCTTCATCTGTAAAATGAGCATCACTTTCAGGGGTCCCTTCCGGCTCTCTAACATTGTATAATACTGTGACTAACTCACACAATGAACATTGTTTTTCCTGACCAAAATATAGCCTGGGGGGTTGTCATTTCTACGCTTTATTCTTCTAGTCAGTAATCTTCGGAACCTGATGGGCTTACATTTTTGTTCCTTCCATTTTTAAACTGAAATTGCCATATTATTTCTATGATCCCTCCATTTTCTCTCCCATCCTTTCCTAGATTTTTGTTGTTTCATCTTTTTCGGTCATATCTGACTCTTTGTGACCCACCCTGTTCAGGGTTTTCTTGGCAAAGATAATGGAATGGTTTGCTATTTCCTTCTGTAGTTCATTTTATAGATGAAGAAACTGAGGCAAAGAGAATTAAGCAACTTGACCATGGTCACACAGTTAATAAGTGTCCTAAGATGAGATTTGAATTGAGGAAGATGAGTCTTCCTGACTGTAGACCCTGCTATCCACTTCATTACCGAGCTTTATTAAAACCTTGGACCTAAATTTTACTTCTCCACTCCAATGGACACATTCATTTTACAAATGAGAAATCAGACCCAGAAAGCAGACAGGATTTGTCCAAGGTAACAAGACTATTTGCTGTCAATTCTAGAATGAGAACCCAGGTCTTCAGGCACTCAGCTCATTCATCTGAGCACTGCTCATCCTACCTTTGGGCCAAACACTTTTTCCAGGAGATCATGTCTCCAACATTATATATGAAGTCTTTACATACTTCATTTCTCTTTACATACTTTTAAAGACTATGTTTATTTCTTGTGTTGAAGTATATCTGCATTCTTTAAATATATGTTAACTTGTAGAAATTTAAGGGCCTGAATATATGCTCCCTAAAACCAAGAAGTATAACAAAACTTTCATGATATATATGAGCTTAGAGATCATCTGGCATGTAAAGCTTGGTCCTCTCAGTTCTGATTTTCCTTGAAGTTATATGCTTCAAGATGTAATGCACAAGAATATTAAATTATACTGGGAGAGCCCCTACAAAATATTCTACTATTGGTGCTTCAGAGGTGGCCTGTGGCCTCTGGCCTCTGCCTTAAATGCTAAAGGTTCTTCCGGTGCTGCTTATGACAAAACGGAGACTTGAGAACAGAATTCAAGGCTACAACATTTCCTGAAAATGCATGAAATAGAAATGTGCTTACCTAAAGAAGGAGCCAGGCAATACACAATTAGATAGCTGAAGAATAGCTCATGAAAGCACTGGAAATGTAGTGAAAGGGCCAAAGCTGGATTAAACATAGCTCCTGTTAGATTTCCTCCTGTAATACATTTCAAGCAAAGGGACACTAAACGAGATTTTGTTATCTTTTATCCACTGGAAACTAAAAATAGAGGGCAATTACTAATGTGCCACCTTAGATATTTAACAAATTATCTCTACAATTATATTCTTACCAAACTTGTAAAGAAACCTACTGAGCCTTCATTAAGTGTCTGCTATTTGCCAGTCCATTACCACTAAGGTAAGAAACACAAAGACAGAAATGAAATAATTCTTACCCTAAGGAGTTTGCCTTCTATCAGGAGAAACAACCTGTACACAGTCCATTTTCTTTATTGAAAATAGGTAAAGAGACAGAGACTCCCAAAGGGGAAGGGACTTAGAAGGTTTATAGAACCACAGAATTTTAGTGCTTTAGAGAGACCTTAAAAATCTTCAAGTTCTAGCCCCTTAATCTTTACAGATGAGGGAAGTTTAGGCCCAAGAAGTAAAGTGACTTGGCCAAGGTGACAATACTAGTTTTCTGAATCCAAATCCAATGTTTGAGTTTGGTATTTTTTTCCCCATCACACTCCTTCAGAGTTCAGTTGAGTCAAACTAGTATCTCTCTATGCATTACTCCAACCTCAACAAGTCACGAAGAATTCAGCATCCTTTCTCTTTCAGACTCTTTATTTCTACTATAGTAACAAGTGGGTGCATATTGGAATAAGAAAGCACTAGAACATAGTATTGTTATGACTCTAGTTCTCAGAAAATATTACTAGTAGATTTAGAAGTCTTACATTTTTTTAAAGCATCCTAATAAATAAGACTGTTCCTAAAGCTTTTTGTAGTGTGTTAGCATGGCAAAAAAACAAAAAACAGCAGCAGCAACAACAAAAAACAAAACTTTTGATCACAAACAAAAATAAACATCCCATTTGCTGTTAACTTAATTTTAACTGTAAGCAGCATGAAGCCTAAATAACACTACAAAGAAGACAAAAGGTACAATACTAGTTTAAAAGTACCAATATAAAAAAGAGAACTCATGACAGGGCCTTAATTTTTATTTTAATTAGAACTATGAATGCATTACTGATGATCATTATGACAATTTAGTATAACAACCACAGATTTTGAACCCATAGTTGAGTTACTTGGAGACAGTGAACAATTCAGCAGTTCCCACTGGAGTCACGACTGTTTCTGGCATTGTGGTGGAGGGACTCAGGTCACTGATCTAGCAATGGAACTCATCTGGTCAGCTGGAAGGACACTTTTAAGACAGAGAGGCCAGGGCAGCTAATCTGAGCCCAGACTTCTGGCTCCAATTCTGCCATTCCTAGAACAGTACCACAACATTCATAGAGGCACACAGATCTACGCCTGGAAGGAACATGAGCCCATATGATCCAACTCCATTTTACAGATAAGGAAACTGAAGCCCAGGGCTTGGCTTTCTCAAGGTTTTACAAGTAGTAAGTATCACAGTACCATTGGAAGCAAGGTGGAGAGTGTAAGAATAGCCTATATACATTCAGCTAGTCTATTCCCAAAGCTTTGATTGGCTAATGTTTGATCTTAGAAATTTGCAAGCATTTCTCAATTTTAAAAAAGACTCCAAATCCTAAACCTGAAAATTAGCTTAGTTGGGTTCTGCCTCAGCATGGCAAACTAAAGGTGACCCACAATTAAGTCTAACTTTTCATTATGACAACTTAAAATCTTTCACTAGGCTGTCCCAGAATACCTCATTCTACTCATCCCTAGATCATATTTTCTCTGCTTCCCTTAGTGCTGTGACTCTTGCATCCCTATCAGGAGAATCAGATATCTCAATGTAGGATGAGCGAAAAAGGTCCACTGGCTCATGCTAAAAGGCATGAATGTTCATCCAAGTGCTCACTCTCAACATCCCTACCTACCATGGCAGCTCTAATTTTACCAACCCTGGGACACAAGTAATCAGAACTGGGATGAATCCCAGGGACTGTCTTCAAATATACAGCTACAATGGGGTATTCATTTTGGACACAGGGAGGCTCTAAAAATAGAAGGGAACTCTTGGTCCAAAAAGGGTGATTTTGGGGTTTCTAACACTGAGATGGGGAGCTCCAGATTGCCTGGACCAAACTGGCCTCCAACTAAATCTTTACAAAATCGCTTAGAATGTCTAGGAGTCCTCTGACTGAGAGCTAGTCTAAGCAGAAAGTAGATGCCCAGGGCATATAATGTTGTATGTCTGGGATGACATTTAGATCATCAGTATGATAAAGTATAGTGAAAAAGACCTTAGACTTGGGTTTGAGGGTCAACTCTAACATTTACCAGCTACATGAGCTGTGAAACTAAGTTTCAAGTAAGCTCTCATCTGTAAAATGGGGATGATGATACTGCTTAGATCTATTCTGAGAAAAGTGCTTTGTAACTATAAAAATGTGAGTTGACATTACTATCATAAGATGGTTTTTCAAATTGTATTATACATAAAAAGAAACCCCATACAAGATGAAACAAATGAAAAACTCAAATACAAAACTTGATTTTTTAAAAAAGGAATATTCAACAGCAAGCATTCTAGTTTGGAAATCAAATGAAAGTATAAAAAAAATACATCTGTGTGCTGAAAAAAGGGTAAGAGTTACTTAGTCCTTAAAATATAGTTTCTAACTTCTTTGGTTTGGATCATCAAAATCATTAAGTAGATAGTTACTGTAATTCTTTTGATAAAACAACATTTTACACTGTTGAATCTGGTTTTAAATAAAATAAACTTTTTACCTCTCTTAGATACTCAAATGTTAACTCTATTTTTTTTTAAACCAGACTTCTTAAGCAATAAAAACCACATATTTGTTGGGTAGTACTTCACTATCACAGAGGCTTTGCCTTGTTATACTATCAAAGTACCCAAGAGCCTTGGAGAGGCCATGAAAGTACTCTTTCCCCCTTTAAACATTTCCATTCACCTTACCTAAAATGTGACTTTCGACATTTTTAATAATCAAATTATGGGCAGTAATGCCAGCTAATCTCCTCAGGAAGGATCAATATCAACTACAAAAAGTCTCCTGAAAATGAGATTTATGAAATCTATTACAGTTTTACACCAAACATCTCCTGGAAGCAAATCTTTGTCACACTGACATAAACTATGAAAAAAATTAAAACCCCAAATTTCAAAACAAACTACATAGTTTGGCTTTTGATATACATAATTTTTATTACTAGCATTAGAAATTCATACTTTTTTACCATATTCAGGACCAAATTATGGCATTTGTTGAGTGTCAAAAGTTATGATTTTAAAAATCCCCACATGATGGGTTACTCCTTTTCATTCTTTAAAAGCACAAGAAAATAAGAACAAATTTTCTGACCTACCCTTCTTCCTCTTATAATAAGGACAATATCTACTATCAGCATAACTTTTTGGAAAAACATCAGCTCTCATAACTTGATACCAAATACGATGGAACACCAATCACTTTGCTATATTGCTAGCTGTGTGCCCAAGGACCTGAATGACATCACCACTCTGTCCTTCCTTTTCCTCATCTGAAACATGGAGGATAACAACCCCCACAAGATCTAAGAAGTTCGTGAGAAGAGCACTTTGTAAATTGTAAAACACTAGAGAAATGGGAGCTCTTATCATTATGAATGTCTTCTGGTCCACAGGACAATTCAAATCAGAACTTCAAATTCAAAATCAGAATTCCAGTCCAATCATCTGGTTTTATAGATGGGAAAAACTGAGCCTCAGGGAAGGTAATTCAGAGATACAATGTATTAATAAGATACCATATTATCTGTATTTAACTTATAAATGCTTGAATTTTTGACCAAAAGGAAGCATTTCCTGCAATCAAGTTTCTTCCCCAAAAAGTTTTTAAAATTATTTTTTACCTCTAACTCCTTTCAGTTAACTCTCCCCAAAGTATCAAGAAAAACCGTAACTACTATACTGATGTAAGTTGATTCATTTTTATTAAACTCCACAGTATCAGATAAATGCATAATTATGAACATTCAAGACATTTCATATTCACTTTACTTGAGGGAAAATCCAGCCTGGAATAGGGGCAAAAGAAAGAAAGGAAGAGTTTTGAGAAGTCATATGTCAATATGAATCCCAAAGTGGATTAGAAACAGAAAATTCCCACTCCTCAGTTTCAGCAACTATCACCTTTTTATACAAAAATAGAACAGATAAAAATTAAGATATTTCTTCTGCAGATTTAAAGAATGGCTATAAAATATAAACATATGCACATTATGTGCGCCTATAAATACAATATTTGGAAACCTGTTTTTTAGAATATAAGTATCAAAATATCTCTTATCTGAATTCATCAGAATAAATCTGAAAAGGACCATTAGAAGATATCTGAGAGATAGCCAACCTTTTTGAACTGGATTTTGAAAGGCAAATGCAAATTCCACCTCTTCCATGAAGTTGCCCCTGACTGCTCCATTTCTCCTAGGTTACCCCTACACTTCTCTGAAATTCTTTCAAACTGCACAACACAATTCAGAATTTCTCTGAATTGGTCATTCACTTCTTTGGCAATTCACTATTGTTTCACTGGCAATAAAATCTCATCTTCCTAATTCAGCATGCTTGTATTGAGCACTTACTAAAATAACTCCTATTTACGTAGTACTTGAAGGTATGCAGAGTGCTTTGCATACCCGATTTCATTAGAGCCTCAAAGCCCTTCTAGAGTAGACCTCCTTTTTACAAAGGAAGAAAAAACTTGCCTGTGTCACACAGCTCATAAAAGTCAGAGGTAGGTTAGAATCCAGATCTCCCTAATTCTAGCGCCAAGCAACGTGCCACCCTTTTCTTTCCTCTGTGTGCCAGGTCTATGGTTAAGGGTCTACAATATGGCAGAGAGCAGAGAGGATCTGAAGTTCCCTGAGGCTACATTCCTACTCTATGCTGCACAGCATAGAGTACTCGGCTGAGCAAACAGCTGATGCTCAATAAAATTCTCTTTAATTATTCCTCCCCAGTGAGGAATTCTGCTTAACTCAATTTGGAGCTAATCATTCAAATGGCTGTCTGGTCACCTGCAGCTTCACAATCAAGCAAACTAGCAGTGTTATGGACTAGACCTAGGGATACAAAGAAAAAAAGGAGATATGGAGATCACATTCTGTTGGGGCATATCTGTGAACACATGTTCACAGAAAAGTAAATAAAGGACTTATACAAAATACACAGTGAGGGTGAACTAATACTTGGGAAAATCAGGAACGTCCTCTAAAAGGTAGTAGCATGTAAGCAAAGCTTTGAAGGAAACAAAATGTTCCAAGATGGGGAGGTGAGGAGAGAGACAACCTGTGCAAAGGTAGAAGAGGCAAGAGATGGAATGTCACATACAGCGTCAGTTTGGCTACAGTCAAATGGTGAAGGGCCTAAATGACAAAGAGAAGAGTCTTTAGTTTATCTTACATGCAATGAAGAGCTGCTGAAACCTCTTGAAAGAAATAGACATATAGAGAATTGATTGGAGAAGGGAGGGCCTAGACATATGGAAACCAAGTAGGAGCAAGGCAGCTACGAGGTGCTGAGAGAGTGCCAGGACTGGAGTCCGCAAGACCTGAGTTCAAATCCAGCCTCAGATACTTATTAGCTCTGTGACCCTGGGTAAGTCACTTAACCTCTGTCTGCCTTGGATTCTCTCTATAAAATGGGAAAAATGGTGACACCTACTTCCTTGGGTTGTTACGAAAGCAAAATGTGATACTAATTATAAAGTGCTTAGCACAGCACCAGGCTCATAGTATGTGCTACATGTCAGCTATTGTTATGTTATTATTATTATTACCGTTATTTGGTATGGCATCATTCTGGGTGAGGATAAGGTAATGGCTAAGGCTGGCTGTCGTTTAAATGTTAGCTATTATTATTTACACAGAGATAGGAGAATGGACTCAAGAGATGGAATTAACAAGATCTGCAAAATGACTGGATGAGGGGCAGGAGTGAGAGTGAAAAAACAAGAATTTCAAAGCTGGGTAAGCAGGAGAATGTGGTATCCTTGACAAAAATATTCAAGTTTAGGGGAGGGTTGGTTTTAGGGGAAATTTTTTTAGACATCCTATAAAGATGTCCAAAAGGCGGCTAGAGATGAGAAACTAGAATCAAGAACAGATGAGAGCTGGATTTATAGAGCTACAAGTTGTCTTTGACATGGCACAATGGCTAGACAGAAGGCCTTGAAGATAGGAAGAAGAGGATACAGATTCTGCTTCTGATACATGTTGGCCTGGGTAAATCACTTAACCTCTTAGGATTCTGGGCAACTCTCCGAGACTTCTCAGTTAAAGAGGTGCTGTTCTATGTTTGGTGGAGAGTACTTCCTCGCTCAGAAGCTCCCTCTACCAATGAAAACTCAGGTCCAATCCTCCCTATCCCCATCCTACATGGACATGAAAATTGAATGAGATCACTGAGAGAATATGGACCAAAAACAAATTAGTGAATTTTGCATAGGATTCATAACATACACTTCATTGAAATTTCCCCCAGAAAATCTTGTAAACAAAATCATTTTTCAAAAAAAACTTTTGTAAAGATATTGAAGTTCATTTGGAACTTAATGCATCCTGATAGAGACAGGCATCAAACTATTCTGTTTGGAACTATCAAATTCATGAACTCAAATACTAAAAGTGAGGTGAACAGTTGGGTCTGATTTATTGTTGAAGCCCTTAAAAACTGGAATTAGAGAAAACAAACACATATTCTTTTCAATCTATGGTCAAGCAGCTATGCATAAAGTAATATCATGATGTGGTGAAAAGACCACTGGGCTTGAAGTCCAAAGATCCAAGTCTGTTCCTTGGAAGAAACGTTAACTGGCATGGTGACCATACCTAAGCCAGTTCATCTTTCCAAGTCCAAGCTCATTCTGACAGAGCAGGAGACAGAAAGAATGTGCATTACAAAACTCACAGGTCAGTAAATAGTAAAGTGTTATAGAACTGTAAAAATTAGTGATCGTTTTTGCTTATTGAATTAGAATTTCTCAGCACAGGAACCACATTCCTGGGAATAAGTGAGGCAGGCTTGAAATAGGCACTAATTCTTTTAAATCTCTCAAATATTATGTTTCATGGATCACAGGATAAAGAAGATGTAGAGGGTTGGAGGAATCACTCATACTGTTGAGATCACCAATCCACAGAAGTTTTGAGGAAGGCTATTATATAGTAAATTATAGCTCTAATGAACTAGCAAAACCTGTTAATCCAGACTACCCTTGGGATAAAAAGGGCAGCAAAAATCTGTTAATGATCTTGCTACTTATGATCAGGGAACTAGAATAAAATACTAGTTGATTACACCAGCCCACTGGCTCTACAGATACATTCTGGGACACAGCTATAAGTCATCACTAATATTGTAAATGTTATGTCCATAGTCATTCTTGGGGTACACTCATATTTTCTAGGCTATTCTCAGCTTGTTGCTCTTTCCTACCCCCACACCCAAATCAAGAGAATTGCCTGTATTAATTTGTTTTACTGGTTTTGTAGAGGGGAGATGAAATTTATTAAATCATACTGTTCGTTTATACAGTGGTATATTTGCTCAGTTTGGATACAAATCACCTCTCATCCACACCTTCTCATCTTGTGTTTCATGAAAACTTCAGAGAACAAATCCCCTTAATAAAAGGATTTGTAAAATTGGGGCTCAGTTAAAGGGCTGCACTTGAGGATCTAGAAGGCCACATATAGCCTTGAGGCTGCAGCAGGTTCCCCACCCCTGGACTAGATGTTCCCTTCCAGTTCAGAGACTTGATGATTCTGGATGAATGTCCATGCAATTTCTAAAGATTCCTTATTCAGAGTTGCAAACAGTAATTTAGGTGCCTGTGGCAAACAATGTAAAATGAGCCTTCTGATCAACTTTGTAATTCATAATGTTATATTAATACAATCAAAACAAATCTAGTTGAGCAGGAGGGAGAATTAGTTGTGCTAGTGACTCGCAGACGGTACATCCCATAGAGTCATATTTTATCCTTGGTAATGATGGGCAGCATGAGGTGGTGGATAGAGAGCTGGTTTTGAAGAAGAGAGATCTGGTGCACTTTTTGCCTCTAACACATACTGGCTGTATCATCCTGGCCCAATCATACTGTGTGCTCTAGGCAGTTATCTAAGATTTTAAATTACAGAAAAGGGGTCAACCTACATTGATGGACTTTTCTCATCTGATCCAGATTACTATTATATTATTCTTGGGGTACACTCCAGATCCAGACCTAATTACTCTATTCTTTTTTTTTCATCAGAAAAACATCCATTTTCCAATTACATGTAAAAAATTTTTAATATTCATTTTTTGAGATTTTGAGTTCCAAATTCTCTCCTTCTCCCTCACTGAGAAGGTAAGGAATTTGATACAGATTATACATGCTAATCATACTATTCTTGTTAACTACGTGACAAGTTCAGTTGTTTCTAGCTGCTGAAGAGTACATATTAAAATTTTATGCCCTCTAAATTTCAGTGCTCTGGGAGACAGTCCTTTTAATAGTAGCTCTGGCTTTATGATATAGTGGAAAGAAAGAGAAATAGACTTGGGATCACAACATCTACAGCTTGACCCTGCCACTTCTACTAACTATATGAAAGAAGGAAGCTCTTTATCCTGTGAGACTTAGTTTCCTCTGTATAATGAAACACTTGGCCAAAGCGACCTCTAAGGTTCTTTCATCTTTCAGTTCTATAACTTCTAAGGGGAGTCTAACAGAAAAGAAAGGAACAAAAGAAGAAATCACAACATGCTGAGTATCTATAACTTGCATGATGCTGCAATTATCAATTTAGATCTGGCCCCAAAGAGTGATGTCTGTTTCCTGTTCTCCAGTGGGCTGTACCTTCTATTCAAGCCTCTACAGTGGGAGGTAGGAAGTTTCTTTTCCTCCCTGCCCAAAACATGCTGTTCCCAGAAGTTCCTTCAACACATTTCGTTAGTTTCAATCTTAAACTCCGAATTTTATCATTTCTCTATTTAAAAAAAATCTTTGCTTGACTGCAAAATGAAGGCATCACTAGAAATCTATAAATAATTACAGTCATAATTATTTTTGACAGACGTAATTTTGTGAAAGACCTTGAGAATATTTCCTCTTTAAAACAATGAATTTGCCAATCCCACAACACCTTTTTGTTCTTTCCTAGATTGACACTTTTCTTCTCCATCCCTAAAGAAAACATTAAGGAACAGACTGTGTAAATAGCTCTTCTGAGGGATGCCACAGATACAACAGAGCTTAAATTTTAAAGGAAGGTAAAGACCCTTCTCCCTTCTGGAAAGAGCAATGAACTTGCTGAATTAAGGTCCCAGTTCTACTGCTTACTAACTGCAGACCTTGGTCGAGTCTTGACCTCTCAATTTCCTCATCTGTAGAGAGAATAATAATTGCACGACTCACCTAACAGGGTTTTTGGGAGGAAAGTGCTCAGTTAACAATAAAATGCTATGAAAATGTGCAATTATCTTAACTATAATTGGAAGCTACAAAGAGCAAGTCTTTAAATGGACTTGGTACCACCAGTAGTTTCTCTTTCTACTTCAATGAGGCTAACATATGTGGAATATTTTAATAAATTTTAAAGAATTAGTTCAAATATAAAGAATGTGAAATCTAGTAGTCTTAATATTTTGAAACAATTCCCATTTAATTTTTTTGTTAAAATATGCTCAATTTCAAAGTATTATGTCATCTGACACTTTCTTAAATCCCCATGCCTCACAGAAGACAATCTGCTGCATTTGGGATTGATAGAGCTGTATCATAATGGACCAGTTTTTGGGTTTTTTTTCCAAATAAGTCACTTCCATTTGAGGTACTTTTTAAAATTTATAAACTGTTTTTAGGTTACTTGTAAATGAATTTTAAAACACCTCAAGATGCGTCAGGGGATTCTAAGGTAACTATGCTTCTATGGGAAACAAGTATTAGAAAAGACTAGTGGTGAAGACAGAATTTTTAAGAGTTCTGTATAAAATTTGTAATTAGATATTTTTGGACTCTTTACCAAATTTTAGTGAGTATAGGCATAAGAGATGAGAACATTATAAATTTAAAACTTCAAATGAAAATGACTGTTTTGTAATAATTAAATTCTGTTACTTACTCCAGTGACTGGGTCCAATCATTACCTATTTAAAATCTTGTTTGAGCTTTAAAGTCCTTCACAACCTGGCCCCTTCCTACCTTTCCAGTATTCTTACATTTTAGTCTCCTTCATGTCCTTTACTGTCCAAGTACCCTGACCTTACTGAACTTTTCCACTAGCTGTTCCCAATACCTGGAATGTTCTCCCTTCTCATCTCTGCAACCTGGTTCCCCTGGCTACCTTCCGTCGTAGGAGGCTTTTTCCAATCCACACACTGCCTTTCAAGTATGTTCCCCCTGACCAAAAATGTGATGAATGCTGCCTCTGGGTGGTTCATCCTCTATTTACATGGCACCTATCTTGGATGTATGTAATTACTTGCAATGTCAATCCTATTGCACTTTGAGCTCCCTCAGAGCAGGGGTCATCTTTTTGTTTTTCTTTGTATCCCCAGCACTTGGCCCTGGCATATGGTAAGCTCTTAATAAATGCTAGGTGACAGACTGATACAGTCCATTTTCAGATAACTGACCCACTGAACCTAGTCAAGTCCTATGGAGCCAATTAGAATAAATGTTATCTAAATCTCCCTTCCACATGATAGCTCTTTAAATGTTTGAAGACAGAAGTGATTCGTCCAAGCCTTCTTTTTGCCAGGCACTGCCCTCACAGGACCTCATCCCTCAGTTCCAATGTCAGGTTGTTGGAATCAGAAGACCTGCCTGGGTTCAAATCTCAGCCCAACTCCTTACTATCTTTTTAACCTCGGTCAAGTCATTTCCCTCCCCCACATCGATCCAGTTTCCTCTAAAGTAAAACTAGGGTGTTGTCCTAGATAATCTCAACTGTTTGTTACAAGTTCCAAACGCTATGATCCTATGGCCTGGACTGGAGTTTAAGCTCTGCCACTTGATCCAGTCACCTAACTTTTCCTTCCATAAAATGAAGGTAATAACAATACTGGAGCTCTTCCCCCCTTCACACCTCTTCCTTCCCCTCCCCTCCCCTCTCCTTCATGGGCAGCTAGCAGTGGATAGAGTGCCCGCTTTAGAGGCAGGAAGACTCGTTTTCTGGAGTTCAAATCCGGCCTCAAATACTTACTAGCTGTGTGACCCTGGGCAAGCCCCTTAACCCTGCTGGCCTCAGTTTCCTCATCTCGTGTAACGAGCTGGAGAAGGGAATGGCAAACCACTCCAGCATCTGTGCCAAGAAATCCCCAAGTGGGGTCACGGAGAGTCGGACACGACCGAACAGAGCTGCCCTCGGTAAACTTCACAAAGTGCTGGCAGAAAGGGGAGACCAGCACCCCCGCGACTCCAGCCGGCTAGCCCGGCGGGCCCGGGAGGAGGCTCGGAACACACCTGAAAAGACCAAGAACGTGATGAGGGCCGCCTGCATGTGGACCCGAAACTTGAGCCGGACGTCCTGGAAGTGCATCACGGTGCTGTGGAAGATGAAGGAGCAGAGCATCTCCACGAGGAACGCCTCGGGCAGCGCGAGGTGCATGGGGCTGGCGCACCTGAGAGCCCTCTCGGCCGCGTGCCGCCGGGAGATGCCCAGGCTCCACACCCACATCATGACCGTCCGGCTGAGGCCCGAGCTCAGCAGCTGCGCCAGGATCTTGAGGAGGCCCAGCCACAGGGGCATCTGCTCCAGCGCCAGCTGCTCCAGCACCCCGCACGGGTTGCTCACGGCGCCCACCAGCGTCAGCCCGTGCACCAGCGAGAGGAAGTAGATGATGGTCAGGGTCCAGCTGGGGTTGTCCGGGCCCAGCTCGCTCAGCACCTGCAGCTCGTGCGAGCAGCAGCACTGCTGGAAGGTGCCCAGCAGCTCGGCCGTGAAGACGCGGACGAAGGTGGAGCGGACGTGCCTGCGGACCAGCACGCGCGCCAGCCCGGTGAGCAGCACCACGCACAGCATCACCCCCAGCGAGATGCCCGTGTCCTGCCCCTCCGCCCACATCTTCAGCAGGGTGCCCTGCAGCTCCCGTAACGAGGGCGGCGCGGGCCCGGGAGCCCCGGGAGCCCCGGGAGCCTCGGGAGCCTCGGGAGCCTCGGGAGCCTGGACCCGCCCCGGGTCCAGAGTCCTGGGGCCCTCCTCCTGGCCCTCCAACTCCAGCTTGGAGGCTATGAGGTGACGGGACCTAAGGGGTGGGCTCAGGGGGCTCCTCCTCCCCGGCCTCCCCTCCCCGGCTCCCGGCGCGTCTGTGGGGGCAGAGCCAGGGAGGGGAGGTGGCGGACCCGGACGGCGGCCCCGAGGAGGCGG